>NC_056733.1:554470775-554475775 GCF_019279795.1 Protopterus annectens
CTAAGCACAGATTTCAATTGCCTGTAGGAGACAGAATACAGAGATACGGCCCTGAAGAGGTCTGCATATGGAATGTTACTTATGCCCTGCATGTTTTTAGTGAGGAACCTCTGTGAGTGTTTCATTTGCTGGATGTGACAGATCTGTTGAATGCTGAATACAGTGGAACAATGACCTCCATGGATCTAGATGTCATTCCTTTATTTACAAGTTGCACAACATAGAATGATTTCCTCACTACTGTAGACACATGATGGTCACAGGCTAGATTACTGTCTATGTATATCCCCAAGTCCTGACTACTGGGTCAGTTCTTAGGGATGTGTTCTCAATATGACAGTTACCAGGGGTAGATGACTTCCCAAAGGATACTATTATACATTTCTTGGCATTTTGTTTTAGTTCACGGCTCTGACACCAGTTATTTGTCTGTGTCAGCCCTTCCTAGAGAACATCTGCAAATTTAGTCAGCGAGAGGCCATTGATACTGGCCTTAACTTCAGAGAAGTAAATGCCAAAAAGAAGCAGCCTAAGGACTGATCTCTGAGGGACTCTGCTTGTGACTGGCCTCTTTGTATAGGTGGACTCCCCAATTCTAACTTTCTGTGCCATCTGTGAGCCAGCTGGCTATCTATCAGGTGACATATAATTTAGACCTAACCTCTTGAGTTTGTCAACAATGCCCAAGTTGGGTATTGTGTCAAATGCCTTGGTGAACAATTTAGCCCTCATCCATTGCTTTGCTGACCTTCTCAAAGAAGTTCACCTGGCTGAGTAAGCATGACCTGCCCTTGATGAAACCAAATTGGGCTGGGTCCAGTGTCTGAAGGTTTCCTATGTCATTATTGATCATTCTCATGGTAATTCTTTCCATGGCTTTGCATATGAGACAAGTGAGACTTACGAGTCTGTAGTTTCCAGAATCTGTAGATGGCCCACTGTTGTGCAGAGGGATTACTGTTACTGTTCTCCATTCGTGAGGCACAACGCCTGTTTGGAGACTATAGCTGAATAGAAATTTCAGAGGGCTTGATAAGTTATGTTTCATATTATTTAGAAGTCACCCTGGGGTACTGTCTGAGCCCACAGATGCAGTGTTCTTTGCCTTTGAGAGAGCATTAAAGATGTGTTGTGTTCCCTAGTGATAAGAAGGAGAGTAATATTTTATGGCATTTCCTGTGGGGAGTTTGAGGGAGTGAGATCTTTAAAGTTGCAGCTGAATTTTCTGGCCAGTAGGTTTGCTATATCTTCTGGCTCAGTATAGGTTGCTCCCTTAAAAGTGAGCTCTGTACACAACTGTGTATTGCCTTTAAGGTTGCGAACACAGCTAAAGAATGCCCTGTGGTTGTCTGGGAGGCCAAATTTAAAAATTTGTCTTTGATAGGCTTTATTTGTCCTCTGAGTTGTTTGCTTACTTTGATGACAGTGCTTTCATCCTGATGGGTGCTACACCTCCTGATTTTTGCCATGATTTCTTCCCTTCTTTTATACAGCCAATTGATGTTGTGATTCCATTAGGGTGGCTTGCATTTTTGAGTTAGTTAAGTTCTTTTTCATATAAATAGCTGTTTTGTGTCTCCTCAAACTCGGATTCTTGCTTGCTGTTATTAGGGAGAAAAAAATACTTGCTTGAGATCATGCTGGCCTGTATTGTGGAGTTTTTCCTTTCCCCAGTGTTGTATTACTTTGGAATTAGGATATATGTTTACACACGTAGATATATATGTGTGTATATATATATATATATATATATATATATATATATATATATTTATTTATATATATATATATATATATATATATATATATATTTGGGGGACCCACATGGGATGGAGGGGGTTGTCTATATAGATGTACATGCCTATATGGGGTCCAAGAGGATATCATATATTTTAACGTGGGTGAGGCAGTTATTTAAGAGTCCAATTGTTCAAGTCAAAGCTGTTGCACGGAGATGCAGAAGTTAGGATAAACAATGTCCGTATATACTCAATGCGGCTGCCTGCTATAGCACACCATCATACGCTGTTTGAATTCAGTATATGCAGCTACAAAAGTCTCAAATTGCTATTCAGCACTACTAGGAACTTCCAATTACACCAATCAACTCCACCGAACAATAACTTGTAGATCACACAGATACAATAATCCAAGCGTTCAGCGAAGTAAAAGTAAAAGAAATGGTTTATTTAAAACACCCGGCAAGCGCTTTCAACAAGGTCTTCTTCAGGCCGTTATACAATTTTCAAAAAACATTCACATACATTTATAAAGGATGTGACATAAGCATTTTGATGTCACATCCTGTTCAAATTAAAATACATTAAAAATACAAAACATTTTCCTAACCATATAGGCGCTATGAAAATGAATCACCTAACATACTTGTTAGGTGTGACAAATTACAAATGCTATTTCCACGTATATCAACTAGTACAGCTCTATAACTGTTATCATTAAAATACATTAAAAATACAATACATTCTCCTAACCATTTCGGCGCTATGAAAATGAAGCACCTAACATTCTTGTTAGGTATGACAAATTACAAACGCTATTTCCACGTCCGTCAACTAGTACAGCTCTATAATTATTAACAAACAAATCTTACATAAGATCTACGTGTGTGGATTAAGTATTACTCTCAGATGCTACATTAGATGAGTCCTGGTTCAATAGTTGTCAATAATAAAAAGCGCTAACTCCAAGGTTACATAAATACATAAATACATAATACCGGTGTGCTGCTTCAAATTCCGGCATCTGGAAAACTATAATGAATGCAGAACCAATATTCCTGATTTAACATAATATAGACGATCGCTATAACTATTGTGAAAGGCATGAATAGAGGGAGTACCTCACATAATCCAGCTGAAATGGCGAAAAGTTTTTTATATATAACTGCAAAGTTTTAATATATCTATAAACACTATACATAATCTAACTTAACATCCTATTTGCATAGTATGCGCTGAACTCATAAGACAGAATTTCAAGTGGCGATAACTATCCATTCCTACACGGGTGCGCTATTAGTTTATTGCACATTAGAGTTTGACAGTAGGATTCAATAATTTGTAGTTATGGACTCATCACGGGGAGGAAATATATTAGTTACTAACTCGCTTATACTGGATGTAACTAATTATGTATGGCTCTATTACTAAAGGCACAAAGTATCAAACTTGTTCCTCATTTCTATGTTCAATATATTTAAAAAATGCAAAAGCTTTATTCTATCCTATAAGTTTAAGGTGCAATCGAAAAAGATTTCTATAGCATTGATTACAGATGACATGTATAAGTATAGCTATGATAATAATTATAGAATTTTACATTTATTCCAGTTAGCATATATAAATCTAATTATAATAATGATGTTAAATTTTACATTAAAAAACTTGATAATAACAAGTAGTTAAAACTGCTCGTAAAAATACATTCACTGCAGAACCATATGATGGGGAGGGGGAAGGGAAGAATAGGGGGGGAGGGGGGGAGTGGGGTAGTAGATCTAGGGGAAACGAGGGTCGGAAAAAAAGGGGCAAGAGAGGTGAATGGATAATCCTGTCACATGTGGTAAAGGAATAGATAGAAAGACAATTTAAGCACAGCTACTAAGATCATGATAAGGTGCTAGTAAGGAAATGTGTTTAAATGTCTGAATATAAACTAGAAATCTAGATTCAGCGAATAGGTTTGCCTTTAAGTATGGGCTTAATTGATACCCTGTCATCCAAGCCGGGGCTCCTAACAGCCCTCAGTCTAATAATCCATTTCACCTCTGTCTGTTCTGTTTTGTTAAACACATCCCCTCTTCTATTACTATCTAGATTCAGCGAATAGGTTTGCCTTTAAGTATGGGCTTAATTGATACCCTGTCATTCAGGCCAGGGCTCCTGTCAGCCCTCAGTCTAATAATCCATTTCACCTCCATCTGTTCTGTTTTGTTAAACACATCCCCTCTTCTATTACTAGGTTTATTCAAGTCTATTACTTGAAATACAAAACTGTGTTCATTCGAGGTATTCGAAATATGTTATCCAGCCCTTGAACTCTACACATTCACTTATCCAGCTTGCATCCATTTCAGGTGTCATTTAATTATTATTAATATTACTACTACTACCACTATTATTGATAAACATAATATGTCTGTGGTAAATATACCAACTGCAAAACATAGGAACTTTTTTTAACAGTTTATACTGTGTATAACACATAGCGCAAAAATAAAGAAAACACGTGGCCTACTTCCTTTACTTTTGCTAAACTTTCTAATGTTAAGTTAGATTCATCAAACAATTGGACTGTTATACACTTAATTTCAAGATCAAATAATCATTAACAAACTTTTTTTTTATGTGGGTAATGGGCATTAACAAGCATTAATATGATATGTGAAAGTTCATCATGAAATGTAGAATTTAACCATTATGACATAGAAATTAGATTCAGAAAAGAACCCGGCCAGAAAGCACGAACAAAGAGTAAAAGAAAAAACAGAAAAACAAAACGCTTTAAACAATTGGTGCAAACCTGAGCAATGCAGAAAAAAAAAATGTGCTCTCTACGACTAAAATTATAAAAGAGTAACATAACAAAAGATATTTTTCTCTGACGGGTAAAAAGTCTAACCTATCCCAAGTTTGATCCTTAGTCCTAAAGCACTGTTAACTGACTACATTTCTCTTACTCAAAGAAAGGCAAGTCAAAGAACAATACTGAGAAGACAGCACTAGTCTCGAATGTAAAAGTTGCCTGGTTAGGAAATAAAAAACAAGTTCACATTCTGACAACTTGATATCTGAAGTCCATTTTGAAAGAAGAGACTCAGAAATATTTCAAATGTTTTTTTAAATGTGATGATACTAAAAAGCACAATTATTCTCTTACTCGTGACCCAAAACACAAAACGTAGAGGGATACAGTACAAAAAAAAAAGTGCTGATACGTACTATACCAACGACATACCTTGAACCCCCTCCCCATACACA